>NW_026861417.1:0-48689 GCF_026571515.1 Ruditapes philippinarum | reverse complement strand
CAAGTCTTGTTCCACCGGTATTTCCCCAAATCTGCCTTATGCTTCGAATTCAATCAAGAGATGACCTGTTAACAGTACAAATAGCAAATCACACACATGCATATTCGTATAAGCCGTCTTTATCCAAACATTATTTTGGAAATGACACAGTTATTCTTACAGCAAATAGCAGCTTCTCGGTCAGTCAATATGGTGTTGGATATGACTTTGATAACATAAATGGAGATCCATTCATGGCAGTTGTCCCAGGGGTTAACCAATATCTGAATGATTATAAGTTTTCTGTACCTGTTGGATACTATGATGTCAAATCTAATGTGGCAATTATCATACCAAGATTACATCAAACAGGTCTAACACTTGATGGCCTTTCATTGCAGGCGTATAATAATGGGCCACGAAAAACGTTCAATGTCCCTCCACCTTTTGATAACTATGTTATCAACGTTTTCGAAATAAAGGCAGGATACCATCATTTTGCTCATTCCTTGCAATGGATAAAATTTGGCGTATTTGTTTACGGTCTAGGACGTCACATTGGCTTCGGTTTAGGGTATGGGTTCTATCCGGGATATGATTTGAAAGGTAACCAAGCAACATTAGATATTTGATTTATGCACGAGCATGTACAGTTTGTATTTATGATATATTTGAATTAAGATGAAACATGAGGTTTTAAGTTGATCTTCTACAGTATAGCTCTTTACTGCATGAGTATCTAAAAACCGTTTTACATCTACACAATTTCATTTCCATGAAAATATCTTTTAATTAATCGTGTATCAATAAACGAAATAATATTATAATTATTATACATTAAGAACATAAAGGCATGTCTCACAGTTATACAATTGAAGTTTGTTTATATTATATTTTTTATTGTGTTAATGATTTAAAGGAGGCTGCTTGCATTCAACACCATTACCTACGCATACAGTTACTACGACGACATCAACAACTTCAAACTTTCAGACAACAAGGGCTACCACTGTGACCTGTGAGTTGATTTACACAATATTGTATTTCAATCAAACAAATATACTTAAAGTAATTGAAATCGAATGTAAAAAATGTTTATCAGAAGATAACTGGAAGTTTGTATAGAAACTATTTTCGTGCAATGAAACAATAGTCAATAATGTTAACATTCATATATTAACATAATATTGTTAATTGATTCAAAAACTAGATATTTATCAAAGAACAAAAATGATCCGTGAGTTAATCATAAAGGATAGTTATTATTTGTATCATATCTTTGAATCATGTTATTGAATAGTAAATTTATATTCAATTGTTTTCAATTTATTTATTTATAATAACTCTTTTTTCGTATTTTTTGTGTATTTTGCTTCAATCAGAAATATAACCGCAGACGCCGTTAATCTCTACTTTCGACAAAAGATAATGAAGAATATAGTTTCAATGATACGAATAATGACTTACGATTGTTTAACTTTACAAACACATCATTTACATATCCTGACTCTTTACTACCGTATGTTAAAAGTTTTCAATAAAAACGAGCAGCTTTGTTTTGTTTTTTGTTTTCTTTTCAATCTGACGAGGGCTCACCTCTTTATTATAATTCAATGATTTTTAGATCATAATACTTCAGCACGAATGTTTGGACCCACATGCTATAATTGTGATGACTTAACTCATGCAGGCTTGTGTGATACAGTACACCAGTGCAACACAAATGAGGTTACGTCGATTATTCCCTTTCTTACACCGCAAAATTGTTAACCTTGCATCATGATTTAATTTTCTTTTTAAATTTGCGGACCAGGTTCAAAAAAGGGTGTTTCGGGTTTTGCGCTATCATTCACATTTTCGGCCATTGTGTATCAGTATTCCAAACACAAACACTGAAAAAAATATTTAAATGAAACATATTAACATAATCTTATATTTGGTTTGAGTTAATAAAAAATCTTACACATTATAACCTTGTCTGTTGAAAATTTTTTATCTTGTATGAATAAAGTACAAATGAATATGTTTAATAATTTGTACCTTTACGTAATGACATAAAACTAATGCGTAAGCATTATTGTAATGGCGTGCGTGAGTTTCCTATCTACTTAAGTCAATGTTGTAAATAACTGTGTCTTTCTATGTCAAATCAATGATATCGTTTTTTTACAGATATGCTTCATTGAAAGGTTTGAACAATATGGGCGGATGAGGTTCATAGCAGGCTGCATTGAAGAGAAAGTAGGTTATTTTGTCAACTGCTAACTCATTGCAATTTCAAACTCATGGAATGTCATGCAAGTCGATCGGCTGCCCTTGTGAATGAAGGGTTGCTTCTTATGTTTATCCCTGCGTGATCTTAAAAGGCGACTCAAAGGGTTAGAATCAATGGAGTCTCCGCATCGTAGCTTTTGCATGAAAGTTGGTGTTGGTTTTTGATGCTGCTTGTTGTAAGGCTCGGAAGTTAGCAACAAGCTAGTTACTGTTAAGGCGCCATATAAACAGACACTTGATCGGCACCCATAATCACAGCTAGAAAACGTTGGAAAGATATGTAGAGATCGAATGTGTAAAATTAATCGATATGTTTCCAATAAGACCCACCACACGCGAACATTCAATAATTTACTATTCATATCGATTTAAAACTAGTATGTTCTTCGTCAGTGAATAAACAGGAAGTGACGTCACACGACGTCAACGTCAAAGATGGCGGGAAATGTGACGTAACGTTATTAAAATCCATTAAAATTATTTAAGATTTTGATATAAATATATATATCAACATTCACGGATTATGAAACGCAAGTATTTCCTGTATAGAAAATATAAAAAAAAACAATAATAGGACACAACGTGAATGTTATGTAACGTGAATACATGTAATAAACAGATGAACTAGAGAAAAAAGAATCCCTAAAGAACGTCCAAAACAACGCAATTGAAAATGTTGCAGGCTCGGTTTGATTGAGCCTGTTCATGGACTGTACTGTAAAGTGCAAACAACCGTGCACGCCCCCCTAGCACCGGCTTAAAAGGAATTCAACATTAAAACATGAAATGGTAAAATTTTGAATTTAAAAACATCCGCAGATGTGTTCATACGGCGGTTACTATGGAACCTTCAACGTGACATAAAGTGTTATATGGGAAAAAGTAACTATGTATCCATTTTTAAATGGAATGTCTACGCCAAAGAACCTACGAAAATAATTAAATGTCATATATATTTTTTGCATTTAATCCAGATGTTGAAATCGTCTTTAGCTTATGAATCCAGTAGGTTTCTCTACATAGACGCTCCATTGTGTCGCTGACAATCTCAAATGGTAAAAATGAAGTATCAATGTCAAATTTATGACTATTCATTCTACGTGGTTTTTTTTAAGGAATCAAAACTTTGACTACATTTTAATTGTAGTGAAATGTTCCTGTACTATACTTAACAGACCACATTAAGAACTTCGACACATCGTTAAGTCGACGCATGGAACTTAAGCTTATTTATAGTTCTGGAATAGCAAAAATGTAAGAAGGACAATTTTTGACATTCATTTAACACATTGAGAGAAAAATCAAACTGCAAGATTTGACACATAGGAAATACTGTACTAATTCATGTTCATCTGTTTTATCAAATAAATGAGTTATTATTTAAAACTAGATAAAAAAGTTTTAAATTTATCATATTTTCAAACTTCTTTCAGACATGCTACCTAAAACGGAATGATTTGAACGGATCTGATGATCTTTGTTTTGATTGTTGCCATGGTAATTTTTGTAACAACAAAGGATGTGGAGAAAATGGTTAGTTTGATGTAGTTGTGTGTATAAATATTGCATTTCTGTTTACCGGAAAATATGGATCTCATTATCTCAAAAGTATATTTAAATTTGACAGTAGCTTATGATCATATTGTACACAAACTTTTAAAGGAAGATCTATTTTAAGGGATTGGTAATCTTTACAAATTAAATTGAAACGTTACATAAATAAACAAAAACATACATATTTGTTACTTTCCAAACAAAAATCAGATAAATGATATGATCTTTAAAGGACCCTGTTTCACATGCTGTATGTTTATACCATTGCAGGGTTATAATCTTGTAGTATAGCATGTACTCTGTGGCATAATGAATGCATAACCTATTTATTTTTTTAAGACATACCGGACAGACAAAATAGGGGACCAATATGCTTTGACTGCGAGCACGTGAGATCCCCTGCTGAATGCGAACATATAACTCCTCGCGAGTCACACCAGGTATATAGTGGCAACTACTTTCTCTTTTTTTACTAAGAATGAATTTAATTCTAAATGTTACTATGTAAGTGAATGCATTTAATTAAAAGATAAATAGCAAAATAAAAATAAATAGATAATGAAGAAAACAAAATGATAAGAAACCACAAGTAATATGCATTGCTGAAGAAAATTGCAATATTATGGTGCCTGAAAAGTTGACTTGGAACAAGAGGCGGAATGAAATAACAATTTGTGAATACGATAATTAACGCCAAACAATTACATCAGACTATTTTAAACATCATAATTATAGCAAGTAGTACCTAAAACATAAGCACTTTAAGGTAGATTTGTTACAATATTAGATTCAATAGAAATGCAAATTTAAAATGACAATTTTTTTATTTTTAAGACATATTAATAACAGTACAGTAAAAATAGATACAAACAAAATTCCCCCCGAAATCCCAACACAACAAGATTGATAATATTGCAGGCTCGGTTTGACTGATTCTTTTTATGGACAGTACTGGAAAGTGCAAGTTACCGCCATTGCCCCCCTTGCCTGTGCAGAAATCGGCATTTAACACAAAAATGGTAAAATTTTGAATTTAGAAACATCCCCACATGTGTTCATACGAGTTTTTTCTTCTTCTTTATTTCTTTGTCCTTACAGAGTTGTAGCATCGAGGAGTATGAATGGTTTGGTTCTACTCATTTTAAGCTTGGATGTGGTCATGGATCGGTAACGTAATATCTAGATTAATATATCTTGCATGACTTTGTAAAAGTGTTTTATAGCATTACCTGTGTTACCTTTTGCTCTCACGTTTTACTGATGTACGAGATAAAACAATCATAGATATATTGCAATAGAAGATGTGGCAATGTCATGAAACGTATGAATAAGAACTTCTGTGTTCTGCTTTTTTTTTTGATTTAATACAAGTTTAGAATCTTTAAATAGGAGAGAAATTAACTGCCAAGTTTCAAAACAAATTCTTATCAATTGCAGCACAATTAATTACTTACTGATCAATATGTCTTTTAAAGATATACTATGCTCAAGTATGATATAAGTAAATATAATTAATAGATATAAGATAAACATGTTTTGACAACACATAATTTAGTTATGTTTTGTTTACAATTTTACTGACTACAGGTGATCACAAAATAAATATGTAGTTTCATTTAAAACTGTTATTTTTTGTAAAGAAGACAGCTTCACATACAAATGTACATAGTTTATTCATTCTTACATTCAAATTAAACATTTTCAGTATGAATTTTATAAATTAAGTGAATTTTATTCATTTAAATAATTTTCTGTGTTAATACTCCAAGATTAACTTAGTATATCTTAAAGTAAATATGAACATAAAATATAATGTAGTTTGATGGGCAAAGAGGGTACAAAATATTATTATGAATGCAGGGCAGCAAGCTTATTATGTTTATGTTAACAAAAGTGTCTATGACAGATCAACATTTGAATAAATTTCACTTTTTAATCATATTTCGTTGAAACGTGATGATTAATATTATGTCAGTATGAGTTATAGGGATTCTGAAGGGGAAAAAAAGAAATGATTCCCGAAGGGACAAAAGAAAGCCAAAAAACTACAAAATTAAAAATGTGGCAGGCTCGGTATGATTGATTGTCCTTGATAGTGCAAGTAACCGTAAAAGTCCCCGGTTTAGGCAGAATTTACTGCTGAAGTTTTGCATGGAAAACGTTTGCAATAAAAAAGGAATATACACAATGATTAAACATGTATACATATTTAGTTATATCGTACATTTCTTGATTGTGTAAATGGACTGCATGAACCATGTGCATCCCTGATAACAAAGTTGCTCTTAAAATACAAGAGATATCTAATATTGCTTTCCTATGTCTTCTAGTGTGGATTTGAAAGCGACGACGGGAATGTCTCATTGAAGAGAGCGACACCTATTTGCCATTCGTGTTGTACGGAAGACTACTGTAACACAAATTGCACTACACATAACCATGGTGGATCAATAATAATTGGTAATTGTTTGATTTTACATGTGCTGTGTGTGTATTTAATATATTTGTATAGCATATTAATAAGGTTTTTATTTCTTCAAAATTGTTGAAACTCAATACAATTCTGAATCAGTGAGAGTGATATGCTTTGTATGACCATTACATATTCAGAACATTGAGGTTCAATATGACAAAACTGTAAAGCACATACTTACTCGTGTTTTTCAATTTCGGATTAAACTATCTAAGTAACATAAGCCTTTTTTGATAACGTTTCTTATAATTTAAGATACACGTATTATTGATCAAAATATATTTTTTCTTTTATTTCAGGATAATAGAAAAAAAACTGTCATGTTCCACATTGTAATGTTCCACATTAAATAATAAAGCATGACATGTTTTGTTTTTGCTTTTTATTTGTTTTAACTCTTTTTGCCAAAAAAACTGTATGTAAGAAAGATTTTTTTTCCGAATCAAAAAGCTAGTTGTTCTAGTTTTAAAACGGTTGATAAGTAAGAATGGTTATGCCTCCTTGTATCTTTGCCTGTATTTCAAAAGACATGAGGTAATTTGACATGGGTTTCCATAGGTACCGACACTTTATTAACAATTTTCAATTAAAAGGTATAATTTGATTAAGGCAAAGAGCCTTTGTTTAAAAAAAGCCTAAAAATGAACACAGTATTGCCCATATTAAAACAAACTTAGCCTTCTTTTATGTTTTACGTGTAATTATGCATATACAACGCTACTTCTATCCTTCCGTATGTGATACAGAGCATAGCAACATGTACTGTCCATATGAATCAAATAATTGATAAGAATGCAATTCCTCCCTGCGTGACTATTTTTTTCGCGTCTACAGTTGTAATGAACTTCAAAATGATATATGTTTAAAACATACATTTAGAAGTATATATGTGCATGAATATGTGTTAAGAAATACTGATTTACATCAAAGGGCAATACTCGTTGTTTTGTTATTCTTCTCCTTTCACATATTCTCAATTAATTTGACAGATGGTTATAGTAATTAATATTAACATGTCAGTGTGTTCCTTTTTTTCTAGTATGTTTCTTGTTTTAGAAATGATACATCCCCAAATTTATTTTATGGCAGAATTAAAATCACTGTTTTGAGTTCATGACACTGCATGGGGAACATTATTTCGATTCTAGTAAGACATCAATAAATTTATGCTGCCATACTAGATAGCAAGCCACATTATACCTGATTTGATTCCGAACTTATTTGCAACGCGTCGCATTTTGAATGGTTACTTCGTTTTTAAGAAAGTAGAACGTCAACAGTAATTTTATGACATATTTACACACATGTTCAGTCCTTCTGTTCCATAGGGAAACTGCGGATTGTGTTAGAATTTAACTTTTATTCAAATTATGTATCACTGAGTGTAACTGTATGCATATAAAACATGCGATAAATTGATAAGTCGATATTCTTTACGGAGCATTGCTAGACTCTCAGAGGACTGTGATTTATTGTCAAGGAAATAAAGTAACATTTAAAATGAAAACACATTCGTCTCAAAATTGAAGATGTTTTATCAAATTAAGATAATCAATGTCCCGCTAATTTGACAAATTATGTGTTAAAATTGAAAACTGGGATTTTGAATTTGCTTTTTATTAAGTTTATATAAAGTTAACTGGGAGTATTTAATCTTGATGAAATGTTTACAAAACCTGTTCACTCAACGTTGTTTGAATATAAATTGCAATCGACAAAAACCTTCTACGAATTACAAACACGCCTGTTTTTTGGTTTTCTTTACAATGGATTTTCCAAAAAGAAACACTTTTTTCATTATGAAAATAAAAGTTGATGCCTTTCTCTTTTTTTTTCGAATTATCTTCCTTTTCAGGATAGTGATCTTAAATGATTATTACATTACCATATACTTTTAATGTTTCTTAGACAATATAATACACCGAATTTTGAATGTTTACTTAATTCATAAAATAAAATATACATCTACCAAGCGATTTAAAATTATAGCCTCGGGATAGAAAACTTTGTACCGTGCATTAAAAATTCATTAAAAACACTTATCATTTGCTGTACACTTACAAATATCTAGCTCGAAGATTACTGATTTTAGGCGCAACGAGGCTCTGACATGTTTCCTTTTTGCGTTACCCGAGAGCTGAAGATTCCGTTACGGATGATTGCGATTTCCTTAGTAGGTATGATTTTGCAAATTAATTCATAACGCCAATGCTATCTGTAGCAAACATTGACTTTTATAGAACCCATTCATTTCCGTAATCTACCATTGATTGCAGAGCAAGAACTCTGACTTCCCTTGGCAACCAATAATTACACCATAATGAATTGATATCAATATTTTCCAGTGTCTTTTTCAGCAACCATTAAATTTCTTTAAAAACAAGTGACTATCTTTAGCTGTTAGTAGTTTCCAAAAGCAACAAGGCAACCATTGACTTTCCTTAGCAACCATTGACTACTTTACGCAATACACCTACAATGGTTGTATTGTTATACATATAATTTGGTTCCAAAGACACAATTACATTTCCGGACAAGAATAAATATATATCTGAAATATTGTTAATACAATTACGCCCATTAGGGTCAAAAAAGTGTTCAATAAGTATGGTACTGGTGTTTGTAAAAATATAGCGAGAAACACTGTTGTTTTGAAAAAAGTATACGTATTATTTTGCAGATACAAATATATCATTCAAACTTTAAAAGCAAAATATAACATTTATAGGAGCTCAGAATCCTTAACTGCAATGCGAATTTGTCCTCAATCAATATCAAATGTATGTGGGATGCAAATATTAAATGAGCCGTGTCACGACAAAACGAACATAGTGGGTTTGCGACCAGCATGGATCCAGACCAGCCTGCGCATCCGCGCAATCTGATCAGGATCCATACTGTTCCCTGTCAGTTTCTTTACTTGTAATAGAGTTGGTAAGCGAACAGCATGGATCCTGATCAGATTGCGCTGATGCGCAGGCGGGTTTGGATCCCTGCTGGTCGCAAACGCACTGTGTTGGTTTTGTTGTGACGCGGCTCAAATGTCAATCTCCATAAATTAATATAATTTTAAATATTTATATATTAGTTTAATTTAATATTTTGCTGCGTTTTATTATTCACCTAATGATTGTTTATATCGTGTCAGCTAGTTTTTATCCTTTATTATCATTATCATCATTATTATTATCATTGTTATTATTTATCATTATTATTATTTTCTTCTTCTTATTATTATTATTTTTATGTTGATATTGTTATTTTTAAGCTGACTTCTCAGAAAGGTGTACTTAGTTTTTACTGTTGTGTCTGTTGATTATCATTCTTTTAGTATTCTGTTTATTTGAAACAATAATTCAAATTATTTTAATTTAGAGTAACATCACCAAGAGATAGAGCTTTATAGTTTATGTATTCATTTCATAATGCAGCACACCACCTGTCTAATATTATACAATGGAGGATTTACGCATGCGTAAAATGGCTGAAAAAGAATGTCGGTGTGCAAATGTAAGTGTGCACTTCATAACTGCAGAAAACCCAAGGACGAATGTTAATTTAGATCTGCACATTTGTTAAAATTAACAGGAAGCGTTGCGTCACAAAATTTCCATTACGTCAGTACAAGTAGTACTATTTTTATACTGTGACAATACAGGTACGCTACAGTCAGGAATCCGACATAAAAAAGGATGTTTAATGACATTTTTCGTCATTACAATGTGTGTTATACAGAAAGAGATTATATTGGGTCGTTTTAATTGTTGCAAAAGTTTAACAGGCAGTACGTTCTCAGATATCGATTGCATGAATAACATTAAAACTGTATATTTTAACATTCACTTGCATTCTAATATTTCTTTTAACAAGATGCTGCTTAATTAAAACTGAATAATGACGATAGATATTACTGGAGATCATTTAGGAAATGAGCAACAGTTTTAATGCACACAAAAAAACGCATATGTAATTTAAGACAAACATGCAATTGTGTCGGAGTGATTGAGATAAAAGTCTGATAACCATTTGCCAACAAACACATATTAATGAAGAACATGGGTTTATCACATAAACATAGGCGCAAGAGCAGTGTAATAAAGCCATTTAATAAAAACGGAACTTCACTAGACGTGTAATAACACTTTGACGTGACGTCATTTGCGCTACATATACACATAGCGTTAAAGCGCGTAATGATAGCCTAACACTATGGGTGCGTCATGGAAAAATTAATCATTTTTAACCGTTTATTGTTATTTTTTATATATGAAAATTAAATATGATATTTGTGTAGATTTAATACTAAATTTATTGAACTCGTTGAAAAAAACAATATGCTCGCCTCTAATGTGATTTTATTCAACTCGTTCAATACATTTAGTATTAAACCTACACTCATTCAATATCCTCTATTTTTTTAAAAAGATGTACTTGTGAATGAGTTTTATTATCATGTCATTATTTTTTCCAATCATTTTTTAGTAACGGCAAAATAACATCTTAATCTAGCAGCCTACACATTAAGGCAAGTAAGATAAAACTATTTGCATTAAAAGCCGTTATCATAATAAAATTTCGGCTATGGAAAATGTGTTTTGTGAAACATTTCTTCAGTACTGAAATTAAATTGTAAATAGCAGCAGTTTAATTTGTATAGTTAACCAGAGTGCGTTATACAGTGTAAATGATATAATGTAATAAAGTGCAAATTCAATATATTGCTTTTTTATCACCAAGTACTACTGCTGTGGACAATGTCTTCCTTATAAATCCATTGAACTTTGCGAGTGTAATTTTATTTGACTGAATCATAGCAACATTCTTATTTACATTTACTACAATCTAATTTATGGAATTAATCATGATAAATACTTAAAGCTCTTTCTACAAGAAGGCAACAAGCAATCGAGTGTTTGTTTTTGAAACAATAATAACAAATGTTCTGGCTTATAAAACATCAGAGAAACGACGTTTAAAAGCCCGTTTATTTATACCTACCTTACATAATAACTTCATTTTATAATTAGTTGTTTTACATAACATACATGCATATTATTATAATATGTTATTATATTAGCAGATATTTCCATACACAGCTTAAACATGAATCTCTTGAAGAAAAGGGTGGTACTTTTTAAAACAAGATAGAGTCATTTAGAAATGGAATCGTGATACACAAGTGTGCGTGGTGGGTTCTTAAAATATAAGAGGATAATAAGCGCGAAAAATACAGCAAACAAAAACATATGTTTTGGCACAAACACAAAAGTAAGGCTGCTTTTGTATTATCCCTTTGATGTATCATCAATCAGTATCCATATTCTTTTCTGAACAATCTTGTGATGCTATAACATTTAAAAAAACTATCTTTACATTAACGTTATGTGTATATTTGCATCGGTTTTAGTATGAATGGTTTGAGGTCATAATCATGGCGGCTGATTCGCGTCATTCGTGTTTTCTCCCCGTGTCAGCAAATTTATCTCCAGCATCCGTCGAGATTTCAATTAACTGACAGGAATCATCAAATATGCATGAGTACATTTTTATATGAATTTTACTCCGAACAATAGAAACATGTTAGATATACATGTATTTCATGCTTTCAAAAGATGCACATGGTCTGTCACTACAGCATTTCAATATCGCGTTATTTATAGTCGTATTTAGCGTCAAGTATATTTCACACTTCACACATTCCTTATTCCTATTACAATGCATGACCTTTAGCATCTAGAACGTCATTGAAAAGTGTTTTTCTTCAATATTAATAAGCTAATTCATTTGTATAAATCCATTTAGAGTCAATACCCTATTGACTATTACATCAATCATACCGTTATCTCATATATAGTAATCCAATATCTAGAAAGGTTCTCATAATACACTTTTGTATATAGTTTACTGGAAAAACTAATCAAATGCTGCACTTTATGTCCTGGAAAAAAATATTTATTTCGAGTATAGTTTGATTACGTTCATACCGTTACTATAACAGAATAGCAAATAACATTGAAGCAGTAGTTAACACAAAGATTCTATCTTTATACAAACTAGGGTAACAGAAGAGAAAATAATTAACGCATATTCTATCTGAATTAATGAAGTCCGAGAACTGTTCTCTAAACGATATTGGCATAACTATTTTATATTCATTCAATCGAAAATATAATGTTATTAATGCAGATGAGAAATACTTGTTATTGACATAATGGAGGATGCTTATGACTACAGAGTGAGTCTCCATACGATTATGTCAAGATTTCAAACTTTTTTATTGTCATTTCTTGAACTTCTTGCTTATTTTTAGTTGAATAATTAAAGTATAGTTGTAATTAGTGATAAGCTAAGTGAATAAAATGAGCTGTAGGACGTCTTGGATTTTTTATGTAATATAAAATTGAATATATGTTTCTAATTATTCTAGTTTGCATCAGAAACGTGTTGATATCTGATCTGACCATATTTATTTATGCTAAACAACCAATTCTAGGGCTATCCGGAAAGTTCGTAGACAAGGCTATAAAATTATTAAGCAGTCATATCAATTTTTATGATTAAATATTTTGTTTAAGTATTTATTCTGATACAAATTTCTAAATAAAAAATATGATAAAAGTTGTATTCGCAAATCCTCAATTACCATGGTAACATTGATCAATGAATTACGGAGCACTTTGATTTCATGACAATAGCTACTCGGATAAAAAGTGGCTAAAAGGTATAATTTTAACGCAAACCCTTGTTTTAATGTTGCGACATCAAAGGGTACTATAACGTTATATTTAGTGAAAATTACGACGTCATACACATACATGACATAGAAACAACTTGTTAACGACGATTATAAGCAATGAAGTTGCGTTAGTTTTGTGTCGCAAAAACGAAGTCAAATTCAAGGACGGAGCAACGTAATATTATTTAACTTCAAAGCAACGCTAATAATGATTATAAACTTTACTTGAAAAACAAAAACAACCATAAATTGTTAAGGGCAACTTGTGTTTAATTGTCAAACAAGATTAAGAAGCGGTGATGACAATATTTTGTATTTTGTATAACAAACTTAAGCTTATCATATAACCAAAAGTAGCGTGGCCGAAATGTCGTAGATTGCGTAACAATAATCCTTGAAAAAGACAGACATTTCACACACTGTATAGGTACCAGTGAACCTTTGTTGTTCTTTTTTTAATGTAGTATATGAAATTCATAAAGTAATAGCAAGGGTACATAACATGTATAAAGTATACGCCAGACAGGTTCCATTGCTGTTTAAATCGGAAGAAATTTAAAAGTGGATAAACATGAAATTAAATTGACGCCGTTGACGTTGTCAATGTGCTCCATGACGATGTATATATGTTGTATGGAAATGTTGTAAAAATACAAACGTAAGTCACAATTCAGTAATTTTTGATAAATGTGTTCGCTTGATATGTATATTTTTGCTGACAAAATTTGTACAACAATTATGTATTGTTATATAATAAAAAATGAAGATGTATATGAACTTTCCGGACCCCTCGTACAAACAACACAATCATAAACGATTTTAACTGATGAAAATACTTGGAAAACAAAACAGTATGACTCAGTAAACACTTTAATAAAATGGTATATATTGAAAGCATATAACATACTAAATTACATTGTTATATATAAGAGCGAAAATAGGACTATTAAGAAATTATTGGATATACTATTCGCACTTAACAAAAATCGAATGTCACGAAAAAAGGTCGCGAAAATTTGAAGCCCACAAACATGTCTACACATACAGTATAGGTTGCAGTTAATAATCCAATCACAGCAAAAACGATAAGGTGTCATAACTAATAGCAAAACTCTGATCAGATCTATATATATTTAAGAGAACAAAAAACAAACTAGGTTACGGGAATCAGAAACTATTAGCCAGTAGAATGATTCATAGTAATTCTGTTTGACTAAATTATAGCAAAATTCAGTTGACAATGTTATTAATCAAGATGTAGTAACGTTTACATCAATCCAATTTGTAAAACTAATCAAGATAAACAAATTATAGCATTTCTACAAGAAGGTAATCAATATTCGATGTTTTTGAAACATTAATAAAAGGTCTTCTGGTACAAGTACTTGCTTACACGAGTGGAAGTAAGGCAATCTTTCAATTCTTTATTAGTATTAGAAAACAATCTCTACATTTATGTCATTCATTTTGCAGTTTTGAAAATTGTATCGGTAAAAATTTCGATTTTGGCTATTGGCAAACAACTAATCCAACATGATTTTTGATTAAGCGGCAATTGGCAAATTACCACAAGGCAAAATTTGTGCGATCTCTTTTCATGATCATAGATTACCTTTGCCGCCGAAAGGATTGAAAACGTAAGCACATGATTACATGAATGTCAATACAGGAGGTCGGGTGTTGTCCCTGAACAAGAAACTGAACTTCCGGTACATACACATACATATAACTGTACGACACAAGTGATACATTGCAAATGTGTGTTAAGCCAAGGGCAATATTTCTAAAATACAAAATAAATCCATACGAAAATAGCCAGATGCAAAAATTCAAGTGCTGATTATCATTCTTGTAAAATTTCATGACTACTTTTGAGGTATGGGCGAGAAATAATGACAAGAGACAAGCGTCAATAAAAAATCTAACCCCCCCCCACCCCCCCCCCTTAAATGGGGGGCACAAATCATTTATTTTAATATTCCTTATTGGTTAAGTGGTAAAATGACTAAAATGCACTGAAATACTGCGTTATGTGTACTGCTGTTCCAACCCACCAACCTAGAGTGTATATACGAGTATATGTACAAAAACAACACACACACAAATGCAAGGAATGTAAGGTCGATTTTGAGAGTATAAATAACATAAATTAGAAGTGTTCGCCATAAACAACCTAGAACGACATTAGCACCATGACAGAATGCGTAATTATCTTGACAAATATTAAGCAATTAGTTATGACAGCTACGACTGACTTGTCAATACCAGGCGTCAAGTCTGACCTATGAATAAAGGCATATATAGTGCATTTATACGTACTTTGAATTAAAGCCAGACGTATGTTTCTTAAGCGATGTACCCATTATCAGAATGCATGTGATAGTAGAATAGACGCAGAAAACAGAACGTCCTATAAAATACACAAGACTTGTGTTTGACAGTCATCACTTTGATAAGATTAAGACCATAGGCAAAAGGCATTTACTAGCAGAAAGCGTTTTCCTAAGCATGCAAAGGGCTAAAATCAAAAACGTTTTTTTTTTTCATTTGATAACTAACTTTTACATTTGATAGATATATATGAAGTATAAAGTATCGAGGGTTGTCCGGAAAATTCATACACTACTACATTATACTAACATATACGTTTTACAAATTGCGCCAGGAAATAAATACATATTTACAAAATACTATAAATGTTTAAAGCAAATACCGACACAGCCTTGCTTAGGAACACTCCGGACGGACCTCTTTCTTTATATTGATAAAACGTGTTAAGAAAGTCAAGTATATAAGCATTCACTTATATATTAATTTACTTTTTTGCCAATGTAATTAAATTCCTTTTAACATAAATTCAATACCTGTATAGCATAAAGAGGCAGATATTCATTCAATGTCAAATCCTAGCATCTTTAATGTTCTGGCTAACATAAATATTTTGTCTGGCAAGATCCGTTATTACATAATTTGGTTTTGTACAATTGCTGTTGACATTTAATTTAACAAACAATAGATATTGCATGCTTTTGTAGTTAAACTCCCTTGTGGCGATGAGACAAGTTGATATTTTAAGAATGTAATCAACGAATTAATGGAAATAACCATGTCCATTATTTTTTTTTCGGCAGACAAAATGCTGACAAAGCTTACCTTAAAACAAGACATCTAATAAGGAATAAAAAAGTCGTAATGTTCGTGGCATTTATATATTTTACATAATGTTTATAATAACAGATATTTTTCTTAGCATGTTTAGTATGTTTTAATGAATTGCCTTTATTGAATCAAAGGCGCTTGTCGCATTGATTTGACCTAATATACGCTTAATCTTGTAATTTATGCAGCATAATATTCACGGGAACTATGCACCTTTTTACGAGACAATTTTTGTTCTACTTCTAAATAGACCGTGTAATTGTAAAAAAATAAAAATGTATCTGAGTGTCAATCATTTAGCATCAGGCCATGAAAAGTAAGCAAATTAAAATGAATTCGTATGATTATGTGCTTGACTCTATTAATCGCTCTGTTTATGCATATCAAGCCTAAATATCGGATTAAAATGCATATTATAACGGTCTTATCTTACAAACCTGGTAAATTTTTGTCGGGCATAGTTGCGAAAAAAATCCAATGATATTATCACTCCAAAGATTATGTGACACCTAGAACTTTTATTGCAAAAAATGTAAATTTAAATTAACCTTGAATTATTGCAAATGTCAAATGGAACTATGTCAAAAAGAAATGCAAACTATTTAATTCATACTTTGAAAGTGAATCAAATCGTGTTCTACTTGAGGTCATTATTAAAAAGAAAGTACTTCATAATTATATGTTCCTTTTTCTACTTCAGAGTGTTATTTGGAGAATGTCTGCTGCAGTATTAAGCTGATGCTTAAATGTCAGATAATTAAACGACTTATTTAGATAATGTTTTTGTCCAGCATAAAATCTTAAAAAGCATAAAATATTAATCTTGTAAAGAGGTAAACTATGTTCACCTAACATGTCAAATAAGGAAACAATATAAAGCTCAATATTCCAAGCAACATGTGATAAAAGAAAAATCAGGAAATTTAGGTTTTTATTTTATTTTTTTAATTCAAAATTTTAAGACCGTATAAGTCATGATGTTTACCACAAACGTTGTTTCAACTAGCAATTCAGGCAGTCACTAGGTATACTTTTCGTAAGATTGACAATAAAGTATACCTTTTCAACAGTTTAGCGAAACAAAGTTTAATTGTTTCCTTTGCAGTTACTAATTTCTTTCGAAGAAGTAAAGAATATAAAAATGTGTGCAATTTAGGATATTTTATAATAAAAACAACAAGTTTGCATGACTTGCCTTCAGATATTTTTAAATCTTGCAAAATTTACAGAAAAAGATTTTATTTTAAATTGTTGTCGTATAACTACATAATGTTTTGCAAGTCTGTGGTGTGTTCAAAGGACACTTATAACTGTATGTTCCCTTTTAGATAATATATTGAAAGTGACAGACGATGAAACTTTTGTCTGATTGAGAACTTTCAACTTGTTTTTTTTTATTTTTCAAAATGATGGATATGATTTATATGCAATATTATACATTTATTGACTAGTGAGCCATTGAATATTATACAATTATTGACTAGTGAGCCATTGAATATGATGTGATATTCACCGGAAGATGACATATTGACCGAGGCGATAGCCGAGGTCAATATGACTTTCTGCCGGTGATTATCACATCATATTCAATGGCTCACTAGTCAATAATTGTTTTATTATATGAATAGGCTAAGAATTAAAAAAAATCACGAAAAAGTACATCCTTATATACATGTACAAAATTTGCCTCGTTGAAGCGCGGGAAAAAAGACGCACGTGTTAGGCGTGCAACGACTACGCGAACGCTTCGCATACAAAAGTAATTCAAGTTTATACTCATCGATGCGGTTTAGCCTTTATATATAACATAAAAGTAATGATATTTCAATCGAGAAATATGCCATAAAGAACAAAACGCAACAGTTATTTTTTAATTTCCCCACGTAATTAACAGTCTACGGTGTATGGTCATTGAATACGAGTCTCAATCTATATTTAGACTTGGAAAATCCAATTCAGCCAGTTAATATGATACTACACCCAGTGAATATGATTTTATTAAAAGTTATGTTGACTACAGTTTGGACCAATGAGATTGCAGGTATTTTTAGATCATATAATAAGATGTGATATTCACCGGCAGATGACATATTGACCGAGGCGATAGCCGAGGTCAATATGACTTTCTGCCGGTGAATATCACATCATATTCAATTGCTCACTAGTCAATAATTGTTTTATTATATGAATAGGCTAAGAATTAAAAAAAATAACGAAAAAGTACAACCTTATATACATGTACAAATTTTTCCTCGTTGGAACGCGGGAAAAAAGACGCACGTGTTAGGCGTGTAACGACTATTCGAACGCTGCGCATACAAAAGTAATTCAAGTTTATACTCATCAATGCGGTTTAGCCTTTAAGTATAACAGTAAAGTAATGGTATTTCAATCGAGAAATATGCCATAAAGAACAAAACGCAACCATTTTTTTTTAATTAACACATGTAATTAACAGTCTACGGTGTATGGTCATTGAATATGAGTCTCAATCTATTTTTAGACTTGGAAAATCCAATTCAGCCAGTTAATATGATACTACACCCAGTGAATATGATTTTATAAAAAGTTCTGTTGACATCAGTTTGGACCAATGAGATTGCAGCTATTTTAAGATCATATAATAAAAATAAATATAAATAAAGAAAAAGTATTGTATATGTTGCCGCTAACTTATCAAAATTGAATGTGACAGGCGATAATACTCAGATTGAGAATTGTCCACGTGTCTTTTTCAATTCTCCAAATGATTGTTATGATTCATATGCAAAAAAAAAATATTAAAAATATCCTTGTAAAAATTCTCGCTTACTTATTATCTTAATATAAATATTGAGTACAGCTAAACGTTGTTTGAAAAAAAATCGAGTAAGTATGACATCTTAAAATACGAAATGCAGCTTTTCATATATAGTTTATTCATTGAATTATAAAAAAATTCATATACCCACATTTCGAGAATTCAATACATTTAACCAACAGTATAACACCTAAAGATGAGCATATCTGTGTTGTTGTTGTTGTTGTTGCTTTTCTTTAATTAATGTAAAATATATTTATGTCTCTAGTATCCTTTTTAAATTTGGTTAATGACCGAACATTATCGACTTCATCTTATAAGGTTTTTAATTAATTTATAGAGTGTTATTTACATTTGTTGTCCAATAGTTTTTTTTTAGCAAAAAAAAAGAAGATTCCTTATAAGTAATGCATATAAAACTTGATTCAAAACATTAACAAAAAATGAGTATGATAGTGCAAGGCAACAAAGAAGAAAATCACCCTTTTTATACGTTGACTACATTTCCATACATTTGTTATCCTGCTAACAATATACTGTGTCATAATATCGTATAAAGGAATGAATTGTTAATCTAATATCTTGTCACGGAAAATAACATCCCTCTTGCATTCTCTCTCGGGGAATATTAATCAATATCTAGCAGAGAAGAGTTGTTGCAACTTCATCATGATTTTAGACTTGCAAAGATAACACAAGTTCTGAATCAGCATTACGCACTGAAAACAAGCACAGAAGTGTACAGCAAGTCTTAGATTAATGAAATTTACATTTCACACAGTTTTTGTCAATATACGTACTCAGTCGGCTGTTTCTTCAAATTTGTTTTTGAAAAGGGTTTTATTGTGCCCGAATTTCACCTAAAGAAGTTTTCCTTAAGAAGGCTTTTCATTCTTCCTATACGATGTAGAGTAGCGAACTATTTGATCGTCAGTTGTTCAGGGACTAGCCTGTTTGTGTGTATCTAACTGTTGAATGACAGGTACTTTTTATTGTTTTTGAAATTTGTTCAATATGACTGACAAGAAATCAGCTAGAAACAAAGATGTTCCTGACTATAAAGCTATGAATGAGGGAAAGGGATTTATTCCTA
The DNA here is from genome assembly GCF_026571515.1 of Ruditapes philippinarum. Lineage (NCBI taxonomy): Eukaryota > Metazoa > Mollusca > Bivalvia > Venerida > Veneridae > Ruditapes > Ruditapes philippinarum. Next base: position 28,621 of record NW_026861417.1, on the reverse strand, counting down.
AGAAGCAAGTAATTGAACCTGTTCCGGCTTCTCCCCTCCAGTTGTTTGATTTGAATGAGGAAAATTCTACTGTGACACCGCCTGGGTACTTCCGGAATCACGTCCAAGTTCAGATTTGGCCCAAAAAGAGAGGTTGTTGATGGGTTTTAGTGAGTTGGATGAACACCAGGGTCGTTTACAGGAGCGGAGAGATTTAGAAATTCTTCGTAGGAAAGTTGAGGAGAAAGAAGCGTTTGTAAGTGAGTTAGAGAAGTTCTTACTTCCTTAAGCTTCATATCTATCGTCTAGAAAGAAGGGCAGCCATACTCGTCTCACTACTTCCAGTTCTCGAGGGCAGAACTAATCCAAATTCTAATACTGGTGCAGAAGGTACGTCATTTGAAATAAATGCTTTTCGCAAAATGTCCAATTTAAGAAAATCAGCTAAGAAGGAGCTTGGAAATTTAGACTTGATTAGTTCAGCGTCTTCAGACACTGATTCTTGTTGTGATTCATCCGATTCGTGTGCTTCTACTTCAGACGTTGAAAGTGATTTAAATAACTCTTTGAAACATAATAAAAAATCTAAAAGTGGTAGAAATAAGAGACATAAGGTTAAATCAGGAATTGGTTCAAGATCTTCAAATTCTGATAAATTTAAACAGCATTATCCCCATTCTTATTTACGCTTTGATTTTGTTAACCAAAATGTATCTTTTGACAATATTGAATTTAACTTATTTATTGCTGGATAATTGGAAATTATTTGCTCTTCACAAATAAGTAAGAAAGAAAAACGGTCGTTTGAATTTATTGAGAACGTTAATGTATATCAACTCTTATGAATTCGATATTATAGAATCATTTTATGCAGCAGTTTTAAGAGAATATAGAGCTTGGTCATAGTGCTTGGGGGATTTACAGTATGTGGAATCAGCTGTCCTGGCCAGACACTGTCAAAAATTTAGGTTCAGATCTGAGTCAGTACAATTGAAGCAAAACCCCAGGTACAATATTCCTCAGGTTATACAGATGAGAGTAGCAAAGTGTGGATTTGCTCAACATATCAGAGGAACAAATGTTCATTTAAATCTGCTCATATTGTCACATCAAAGTGAGGTAAAACTCACTTTGCTAAGCATATTTGTGCGACTTGTTGGGATTTAGACAAGAAAGAGTTATCTCATCCTGAATGTTCCAGTACATGTCCACATGCTAATAAGTGACTGTCCAATTGTGTTTTTTTCTAAGAATGGATTAGTTGATTTATTTTTACCTGATTTTTGTAGAAGGAATATGGAACATTCTCTAAATCTTTAAGACACAATCGATTAAGATTGTTTTTGTAGTCAAAATAGAAATTATAAGGTTTGTTTTTCTGTTAAAGATCGGTTAAATTTATCATCTTTAAACAATCCGGACATTGCTAGATAGGTTAAAGTTTCCGGTAGATTAAATTTTGAGGGTTGTCGTATTCCGGTTAATCATAAGATTGATTCCGCATTTATGACAAAAATGCTTCATGGTTATAATGACTTACAGGAGTTGTTACAATTTGGTTTTCCAATAGATGTAGATTTACAAGACACAAACATTTTGTTTTCTAAAACCTTGAAAGGATTATTTTGGCCTAAATTATTTCCAAGTCACATGATCAAATATTTGCAAAAAGAAGCATCACATTGTGCTATTATAGGTCCTTTTGTTACTAGTCCTTTTGATGATGGTATGGAGATATCACCTCTTAATAATGTTCCTAAGTCAAATCCTGACAAACGTAGAGTTATTTTTTATTTACGTTTTCCAAAAAAATGGAACTGGTGTTAATGACTTTGTTCCAAAGGATCGTTATCTTCGAGACATAGTCGATTTGGTTTTTCCAAAAATTAATGACTTTGTGGCCTTAATTAAAAATAAAGGTCAAAGATGTTTTATGTACACGCTTGATTTAAGGCGTGCTTATAGGCAGATAAGTATTTGCCCTTCTAGTTATAATTTATTTGTTTTTTCATGGAAAAATCTTATATTTTTTATACTGTTCTAGCTATGGGATTGAGGTCCTCTGCGTTGAAATGTCAGAGAGTTACAAATGCTTTTTCTTTTATGATGCATAATGTATTTTGTGCATGGTGATTTTGCAGGTGTGGAAAGTAATACTAATGCTGATTTTGCCAGTTTGAGTTTCAATTAAGGGTTACTCATCTAAGTAGTTGTAATAATCGGGCCTCTGACTGTAGATGGCATATAGATTCCAAAAGCATCTTTAACAAAGTCCAATGATGCGTTTTCATTTATGCAACAGTTAAATACACGATACGTTTGATCGATTTGATAACATTTCTATTTTAACGGTTATTTTCATTGGGAATATATGGAATTAATCCAAAAGTAAAAGCCTTTATTTTAACCAAGTGCGTCGTAATTTAAACTGAATTTCATGATGTTGCATTTATTACGGAAATTATTTAGGAAATGAGCACATGCTTTAATGCACAAACAATAATTAATCTGATACAAAATGCAATCGTGTTGATATGATTGAGATTAAAGTTCATTAGAACAGAAGTCTGCTTACCATCTCTTGAGTCTGACCAACAAACAAATATGAATGCATTTATTTTCTATTTAAACAGGATGTATTTATAAATTAGTTCTATTGTCATGTTTTTTTTTACTCTTCTTTAAAAAGAGGAGTGCACTAATTTTGTTCGATAATTTAATTGGCTACAGCAGAATCAATCGTACTATAGCAGCCACCACATTCGGGTAGTTAAATTATGTGTACATAAAACCGTTATTATAATACTATTATAATAAAATAAAAATGTTCGTTATAATTTCAGGTAAAACTTGACTTAAATATATCTTCCGTTTTGTAAATAAATTGTAAATAGCAGCTGCTTCATTATTAATTGCAATCTAAAACACTTAATAAATGATGAATTGATTTTGGATCTTTTTAGATATATTTAAGGGAAACCAATTTTTTTTCAAACAAGTGTAATTAGTCGATACAAAGACTATTATTATAATTGTATAGTGCTTAAGCCTTTACTGGCACACATACAAATAATTATGGCGAACTAATTATTATCATATTAATTTTTTGTCTTCTTTGATATTATAATAAAATAATTTATAGAAATCTGAGGAAATCAGATAAAACTTTAATAGAATTTAAAAACAAAAATAAAATTCTTTATTTTGTAGTTATAACAAATTTCTTGTTTTTAAGAATTAAGAGGTAAAACAATGTAAATACGCATACTAGTGTATGTGACTAAAATTAAATACAAATGCATGTATAGCTAATAGAAAAAAGTTGTTTTCCCCTAAATCTTATCCTTTTCAATCCGTCCTAATTATTAACACATATTTCATGTTTAAAAGTATTCAGTTTTCCTTTGTTAGAAAAAAATACAGGAATAGAAGCAATGACCGGGACTATTAATTTCGGAAGTGAATTTCGAGACAATGGGGTCGCCAAATGTCAAATGTTACCACTTCTGTCCGGTATCGATAAACGACTTCAGATAATATGGCCAGTATACTAATTTTTGAAAACTGTACTTTAAGATCGTAAATGATAACTGACAGATATTTATTTCTTTTTTGCATATATAATCTGTCATATAAACAAGTCAATGTTTTACACAAAATAATAACAAACAGACAAGAACTAAATATATTATAAAGTTACAATTTGTTTTGTAAATGAATATGTTCTGCTTTCAGAAGTGAAGCTCTTCTTTTAAAAAAGCTATCCAGTGTATAACGGTTCAAACATACATGTATCAATAACGGTTCATCCGTTTTCACTTTTAAATGAAATGATTTCAACCCAATTGATTTCTTTGTTTTCATGATTTTGTAAGTGTTTTTCCTTTTATTAAACGTTAACATATTCAAACAAGAGGTGTCACAGAACGTGACAAATGCCCAGACGGATTCTAGTTATCAACCTCCTGTTGAGTGTGATATTAAAAAAGACAAAGTTCGAACCACAGCAGTGACCTTTAAGTGAGACAAAAAAACCTGGTCCTTGTTCACAACACATTGTCCATCTATTTTTTAAATAAAAATAGAAACTTGTTCGCGACACACAATACATCTATGGTTATTTCATATGTGAAAGAAAACTTACAATCCTTCTATGCATACTGAAGTTTCAGAGCGGACACGTAAACCACTTTCTATTTTTATATGTCATAAAAATGAAGAAGTTTGAACCCCACAGTGACCTTGTACTTAGTCGCAGAAACCCACACACCATACACCTATGGTCAATTAATATTTGAAAGAAAATTTACAACCCTTAAGGAATAGCGAAGTTTCAGAGAGGACACACCCACCACATTTTATATTTCATAACATAAAAAATTGACAAATTTTGAACTCCCACAGTGACCTTGACCTAACTCGTAGAAACCCAAGTCTTCAGACATCTATGGTTATTTCACATATGAAAGAAACATTAAAATCCTTTCATGTATACTGAAACTAAAAGCTTACACAACCACCACTGTCTATATGTATAAAGCGGGACGGACGGACGAACTGACAGACAGACGGACTGGTCGATTTCAATATGCCACCCGTCGGCGGGCATAAAAAACCGTCCTGCGAAAAAGAATGCTCCGTCTCTTTTCAATGCAATCTTTCTAGGTATATTTCTGTCAATGTGTTTCGCTTCAGTAACACGTAGTACAGATGAAATCAAATACTTTCACAAACTGATCGGTTAAGGCTGAAAGTTGTGCATATAAATTTTAATATAAACATAAAGGTTATTTATCAATTTATGACAAAATTGTCAAATAATGCATGTAAAATCATCATTCTATTAAAACATATAGCTGCTATAGAAAATGTATTCCTTCAAATACCAACAGACTAAGTGATTGTTATTCCATTTGACTTAATCATAGTCAGATTCTGTTGGCCATGTTATTAATCAAGCTGTAGTAGAGCTTACAACAATCCAATTTGTGGAATGAATCGTGATAATATTTGATGCAATTTCAACAAAGAAACAATCATTTATCGAGTGTACGTGTTTAAAACAATAATAAAGGGTATTCCGGTACAAGTACTTACTTACAAGCGCCGGAGTAAGACATTTATGTTTATTTTTTGTGGTTTGTGTGTGATTTTTTTAACAATCTTGTGATATATAAATCTTACAAACCCTATATTTAACTAATATGCCCTCAAAAGGACTAAATGTCAGTTTTAGTCCGCAAATATTTTTATTTTATGATTACATCAAATCATCAATATACCGTCTAAAATCTTAACTACATCCAGAGCCGCCCATTTTGTTCCTGTATGAAGCAGAACATTTTACACTACATTTTCAAATTGTAAGCATTTATTTATATCCATTTAGAAATCGTATCCGATTATGAATCTCAAAAACCTCAGGGACAGGGAAGGTTACTTAACTTTCAAGTACCATCCAGCAAACCGAGCCTGCAACATTGTCAATTTCGCCGGGTTGCACTTTCGTTAGGGATTTTGCTATTCTCTATTTTAGATAACGAAGAGAAAATGTAACCAAATATTGATGTATTTGTGTTAAAATTCATGCAATAACCATGTTTCTTTCACTTACACACTTTCTCATGGATAATTAAATTATTTGGTTTTTAGGCATTTTTGTGTTTATACATGTTTATATGAGAATAACGATTCTGCAGAAAAGGAATGATACAGTAAGCATTATATAACAAATGACATAGTGTTTAAATGACGTATTGATGACGGAGGTTATCAAACATAAAAATAATCTCCAGTATCATTTCCTTCGAGATTTAACTAAGACAAAAAAAAATATGCATTGTACTAAATTCTATGAATTTTTCTTAAAAAATTAAGAACTTTTAATAGCATGAAAAATCACTTTAACAGTAACTCTAAAGGGATATGATTTTAAAAAAATGCACACGGGTTTTACTGCATGTATAAAAATTCAATTTTTTGTTTCCTTACTGGCTTTTAAAAAAAATTAATATTGTATTTCCCATACATTTCATATTTATTGTATGTTTAGAAAAAGCTATGTCGTGTATTTTCCCAAACCATTTTTTCCCCGTTTCATCATGCCTTAACACCTAAAAATCGTAAAAATTGGTTGTGTAAATATCCATTAGCTAAATTTATTTTTTCCCTTTAAAGAATACCCCATTACATTACATAATCAACCGAATTTCATTTATGGTAAACCCCAAAATCAGAAGGTTTATTCCTAAACAAATTGTTTTTCATATATTCTACAACTGATCAAATGTTGTACTTTATGGTTACGGACAACAATAAAGATATTTCGAGTACAGTTTGATTAGGTTTATCCTGGTATGAAGTAATAGGAGGATTATATAAATATCATAGCAGGAGGTTTCACAAGGATGACACTCTACATTATTTAGGACTTACAACTAGGGTAACAGAGGTGTTATAAATAGCAATTGTTCTAATAAATATCTGTATTAAGTAGTAGTCTTCGAAACTGTGCTTCCCTATTTAATATCCATTCAATCAAAAATCTAAATTTAAAAAAGAAAAAACGTGATATCGACAAAATAAACGATACTTATTACTGCCGATTTATCGACATACGATTCATGTAAGATCATTGTTATTGTCTTTTCTACAACTATGCGATTATTATGTAATAAGTTGTTTGATAAGTGATCAAATTCAGGTTACTCATCTTAATTGGGAACAAAATATATGAGTGGAAGTCTTAGACTGTCCTTTTAATGTAAAATTTAATGTTATGTCATCTTGTCTGCGTTGCACAGCAATCACGACCTAGTGTAATAACTCATATTCAAGCACTATGATCAGTTTCTTTATAATAATTAGTTTTATTTCTTAAAGTAGTACACCCCTTATGCACTATCTCCACTTTTAAGAGTATTCAAATAGGCCAGAGTCACTGTCAAGTGTATAAAAACTGAGGGGCGTGGATTCAAACCCCAGAAGGGGCAACTTTTATTCTCTTTTTTTTTCTCTCTTTAACATTTTGTATGAATCTCTCAGATCCCTTATGGATGAAAAAAGTTTTTAATTTTAATTATATAATTATTGTACGTATTTATTTGCAAAATAATGCCAATGTTAATAGCTAATATGATACCAGATATTTTCAAAACTTGATAAAATGAAAACTACACGATTAAAGTATTCTATATTTTGCAAGACCAACCCATATATATTTAAGAAAATTTAGGTAAACTTTAAAAATAGCCCCTCATTATGGTTAATTTCAAAGATATTTTGAATCATGCTTTTTACATGGGGAAATGGTCATATAACTGTATAAAGTGGGTGGGGTAGGATTACATTTTTATACATATTGAAAATATTTTGTTTAGAAACAATCAGTTTGCTCGTTTGATTTGTTACCTGAATGTCATTATTTGTTTCTTAACAATGAGCAATAGGAAAACATTTTTCATAATGATGAAATAATAATTTATTTACAGTTCCCTCATTTCTGAAAAAAGCCCTTATAATGGCAAAGTTTTAGTTCATAAAAATGTCCATAACTCACAAACCACATGATAAATTTTGTTTAAATTTTGCATACAGGTGAGATTTAAGGCATATAACTGTCCTATGTTGTTTATTTCACAAGTCCCTATAGTGGCCATTAAGGGTGTTCTACCTAAAAAATCTCTTCATGCTTAGTATTGTCTTTACAGACTTTTCAAACCTGACCGTATTAAATGGCTTTTAAGCTTAATCATCATAAACCTGTGATCTACTCATGTACCAAACTGGCTTTTATTACCTTTAGAAATTCACCTTATAATTTTTTGAGGTTCAAATTCCTTGGGACAACCGATAGAAAACGTTACCAATATTAATACAATTCAAGCATTGTTTTGAATTTCATTAACAGAATATGAATTATTTTTGTTTTCTTTTTCATGAAACAGTTAGCTTGCTTTATATATGAGGATAACGATACTTCAGAAAAAGATGCTGATACATATTTATTTAATGCTTTTCAGTGGATAACTGATTTATCCGTGAAAATTATATTATCAAAATATAATTTCACACTTTTCAATGACGAAACTACTTTTTTTAAGATTTTTCCCATTTGGTACCTCAATTTTATTTTTGCTAACAATTCTGACAGTGTCAGGCTGTTTAAAGAAAACGCAAAGCTGAAATTGATTACTACCTTAAACGTAAAAAGTAATAAAAAGAATAAAACTTACTTCTATTCTTTCAAATTCCAATCACCAAATGTCGTCAATAAATTGTTTGTTTCATTTTTACAGTCTGAAAAATACATTCCTTCCACATGCAAACTGCTCTTGATGACATTTGGGAATATTAAAGTATCCTACGAGTAATTACTGCCGTATGCTTTATGAAAAATTGAAAAGCAATGACAGCTACAGCTCGTAGAACAAGTAAACCACCCAGCCTTCGAGCAAGTTCCAAGTCTTCCATTTTCATAGCTGCTTTTTCATGTTTTCACATCTGTCAAAACTTATTTTTTGTCTGTTTCAATCCTCAAATATGTTTTCTTTCTTTTAAAAAAGTGTATGACTAACAAATCCAAATGATATCCCTCTGAATCCAACACAATTAATTTCCTCCCGTGAATTACACAACTTTAAAAAATGGCTGCCGCTTACATTTAACAAAGCCAGGTCTAATATAAATTCGCAGTAAGTAACAGAAATGTGGATGGATGGTTGGAATTTTCTCCTACACGAATTGTTTGTTTTTATAATTAAAACAAGCGATCATTCATATCTTTTAAACAAAATAAATAATATCACTGTCATTTACCAGTTGATTGTCGGACCTATTTTTAGCTCAAGACTTCTTGTTTTTAATGAGAAATTCGCACGAAATGGGGCTCTCAATGGGGAAACAGATTTTAATATTTATGTTAATGTTATCGAAATTTCGTTTAAACTTGTTTTTTAGCATAAAATAAAAAGAAAATGTGTTTGTTTGTTGTGTAAGATGTAATTTTATTTCATCTTACACTCAAACAAACAAATATCCTCTATATCTTGACATCAAAAAATGACACAGTGATTAAAGAACGTTTTAATCAAAAAGATTATGATTTTACTCTGAATTAAATAAAAGCATGTTTATCATGAAAATACGCTCTGAAGGTACGAATTACAATTTTAAAAGATGAACATGTAAGGTACTTTAGCATTTCAGTACCATGTTATTTATTACATTCCAAAAGTTATTTTCACATTTTGCAAAGTACTAGTTTTGTAAAGTACCGTATAAGTACTTATTTCTGCGGGCTTAATATTCTGCGATTTTTGTCAAAATAAGGGGTTTTAAATCTCTGCGTATCTTATTTCTGCGGTGTCATCTTTCTCGCATTGATACGTTTTATTTATGCGTTTTACATTATTTCTGGTTTAAAATGCAGACGACTAATGATGTTTTTTTTCGTATTCATCATGCATCTGTTTATACACGTAAATATAATAAGGAACAATAACATGCAAACACAATTTGAATAAAAGAACGTCGATTGTTTCTTTAACGTTGACGTGTGAAGGTAAGTGTGAAAAATAAACAATGGCAAATCTCACATAGACAAAAGCTACATGTATTGTATAAATACAAAAGACTGTTTACTACAGGCATTTATTACAATAACAAACAAGGATTATTTTTTTATCATGTCTTTGATAATGATATTGTTAAATATATTTAAAAATGGGAAGATTAAAACAGCGATATTAACAACGGTATAAACATGAACACAATTTTAGTATCTAATTGCAATGATATACAATATAAATTTTTATCGAGAATTCATTAGCATCATATAAAAATTTCCGAAAAAAATGATGATTATTTCAACAAAGAGAACAAGCAAAGTAGGGATTTGATTCTAGTCGTTTATTCACGACGGATACGTAAAGAAAAAATCCTTAAACCATTAATCTCTACAAAAACAGATAACGATACATGGTAATTTAATTATACAATATTGGTAAGTAAAAATATTCCGACAGATACATAGGGAACGGCTTAATTTCTGCGGTTTTTAAATCTGCGATGTCGTTATGAACCGCAGAAATAGCAGAAATAGTTCCCGCAGAAAAAAGTACTTATACGGTATATTTCACACCTCAATGCCTTTCCCTACTGCAATGTATGAGCTATAGTATCTAGGCCGTCATTTAAAAGTTTGTTGTCGTCAATATGCATTAGCTAATTAATTTGTATAAATCAATTTAGAGACAATACCCTCTTGACTATTGCATCAATCAAACCGTTATTTCATTTAAAGTAATCCAACATCTAGAAAGGTTTCTCAATGCATAATATTTTCTATATATTCTGGGAAACTGGGAAAATTAATCAAATACTGCAGTCTATGGTTATTCATAGGAAAAATAACAGCAACAATAAAGTTGTGTCGAGTACAATTACACTTTGGTTGGGTTTATCCTGCTAAGAAAAAAGACAGGCAGGAGCTTTAAAATGGATAAGTATTTATCGTCATTAGGGTTTGACAATAAAACTAGGGTAATACAAGAGTCAATAATAAATTATATCTGTATTACGGACGTCCCATTTCTATGTTTCTTACGATAATGAGGACATTATTTTATGTTTATTTAAACAAAATCTAAAAACTATAGATAAGAAATACTTAATATCGACATAATGAAAGATAAGACCTTGTTTATTTTTAGTTGTATGATTAGTGATCAAATTCGGCTTACCCATCTTGAATTTAACAAAAATAGATAAATAATAGGAAGTCCTAGATTTGCTATGTTATATAAAATTGAATCTTATGTTACTTATTTTAATAAACGTTGCAGTCAATAATCCGATAACAGCAACAATATTCTAATGTTATAACTTATAGCAAAGCACTGTGGTAAGTGCCTTTTTAGTAACGTATAACGTGTTACATGAGACGACTACAAAATAGATAAATACAGAATCCCTAAAGAAAGCCCAAACACGGCAAAATTGAAAATGTTGCAGGCTCGGTTTGATTGAGCCTGTTCATGGACGGTACTGTCAAGTGCAAGTTACCGTCCACGCCCCCTAGCACCGGCTTAAGCAGAATTCAACATTTAACATGAACTGGTAAAATTTAGAATTTTGAAACATCCGCAGATGTGTTCATATGGCGGTTATCATCTCTTCTTTCGATCTTCTCTTTCCTTATCACATTTCAATAGAATAATCCGACTCGCAATACATTATGTCCAGATGTCTTATAAGTTTATTTTACTTCACCTCTCACCTCCTCCAACTCCGAATAGCAGAAGTCCAATAAAGTTTGCTAAATGATATAAATATTCTTAAAAATGGATAATAGAAGTCATTCTTTCCTACAATGGAATTTGCCGAGGTTTTAAGTCAAATTATAATGATCTTCTTTTACTATTATCAAAATTCTCTCCAAATGTATTATGTCTTCAGGAGACTATGTTATCTCCTAAAGATAATATCTCTATAAAAGATTATACACTTTATAATTATAAATACACTAGTAACGCCAGAACATCAGGTGGTACAAGCTTTGCTATTGCAAATTGCATTCCTCAAAAAGAATTAAAACCAAACACAAGATTACAAGCTTTAGCTGTGCAGGTGACCTTACATCGACCACTAACAATTTGTTCTTTATACCTTCCTCCAAATTTAACGGTAACAGGTGATGAACTTGAAAGTATTGTTCGGCAATTACCATCACCTTTCCTTTGTTAGGCGACTTTAATGCTCACAATCCTATGTGGGGCAGTACATCTACAAATAATAAGGGTAACATAACTGAAAAATTGATAGATAATTTTCAGCTTTGTTTATTAAACAATCGGTCACCTACATATTTACATCCAGCTACAGGTACGTTTTCTTGCATCGACCTCTCGATTGTCCACTCTGCTATATACTTGGACTTCGATTGGAAAGTTTTAGATGGCCAGTACGGCAGTGATCATTATCCATTGTTACTGGCATCAAATGACTCTATACCAGATGAAGGACGTCAAATTTTTAAATTTAAGAAAGCAGATTGGGAAACATTTTCTAGGCTCTGTTCTATTGATCTAACAAAAAATGAATTTGATTTCACCTCTGATGATATAGCAAAAACTTTTTCTTCAGCATTACATACGATTGCTTGCAAATTTATTCCATTAAAAATAATTATAAAAGTAACAAAATAAAAAAACCATGGTTTAACGATGAATGTAAAAAAGCCGTTCGTATACGTAAAGCTTCACTCAAAAAGTTTGAACATAGCCCTATAACAGAAAACCTTGAAAATTATAGAATATTTAGAGCCAAAGCTAGAAGATCAGTGCGTCAATCTAAACGCCAATCTTGACAATCTTATGTTTCAAATATTAATTCAAATACTCCTTTTAGGAAAGTCTGGGATGCAGTACGAAAAATAAGTGGTAAGTATAAAAAGAGTCCAACTGTTCACTTAAAAACTGGTGATGGCCAATATGCCAAAACAAAAACAGATATTGCAGAAACTTTGGCTAAAACGTTTGAAAAGAACTCTTGTTCAAGCAATTATTCAACAACAGAGTATATTAATTTTACTTCAACAAACGACGAAGACTATAATTCCCTTTTCTCTATTGATGACTTAATTTATTCAATCAAAACTGCAAAAGATAGTGCTGCAGGCCCGGACGAAATTTACTACCAGTTTCTTAAAAATGTACCACCTTAATCCTTAGACTTGCTTCTTGATTTTTTTTTTAAAAAAATGGGTATCTGGTGAATTTGCCAACACTTGGAAGAATGCGTTGATTATTCCTATCCCTAAACCTGGAAAAGATTCAACTGACCCTACAAATTATCGTCCAATTTCACTTACAAGTTGCCTCTGCAAAACATTTGAGAGAATGATAAATAATCGGTTAGTTTGGTATCTAGAAAATAATGGAATTATCACTAATTTTCAGTCAGGTTTTCGTAAACAGCGAAGTACAAACGATCATCTTGTACGACTTAAGACTTTTATTAGAGAAGCCTTTGTAAATATGGTATCTCTGGTAATACTCTGTATCAATTTTCTTTGATCTTGAGAAGGCTTACGACACTACTTGGAAATATGGTATCCTAAAATATCTAAAGGATGCTGGACTTAAGTAAGACTTGGTTCAATTTTTTCTCAAGACCATCAACAAGAACAAGGTGTTCCTCAAGGAAGCATACTTTCTGTTACACATTTTTGCCTTAAAACAAACAATATTGCTAGCGCTCTTACACCAGGCATAGATTGTTCTCTATATGTAGACAATTTTCTTATCTGCTATCGATCGAAAAGTATGAGAACAATTGAACGGCAACTTCAACAAAATTTAGATAAAATTCAGAAGTGGGCAATAGAAAATGGGTTTAAATTTTCAAATCAAAAACTCAATGTGTTCATTTCTGCCGATTGCGAAAACAAAATAATGACCATGAGCTTTACATATCTGGTTCTAGAATTCCAGTAGTTCATGAAGCTAAGTTTCTAGGAATTATATTTGATAAAAAACTTTCTTTTATACCACATATTAAACATTTGAAAATTAAATGTCTAAAAGCTTCAAATTTACCTAAGGTTTTATCAATTACAAATTGGGGATCAAATTCTTCCACATTACTGAAATTATACAGAAGTCTTATCCGATCAAAATTAGATTATGGTTCTGTAGTATATGGGTCTGCAAGAAAATCATATCTTCAAATGCTAGATACCATACATCACCAGGGTTTACGTTTAGCTTTAGGTGCTTTTCGTACTTCATCTGTAGAAAGTCTATTTGCGGAAGCTGGGGACCATCGCTTTATCTTCGTCGTAAAAAGCTATCACTTCAATATGCAACTAGAATTTCATCTAATAGGAAAAATCCAGCTCAAATATAATTTTCAAACCAAGTTATACTGAAAAATTTGTTAACAAACCAAAGGAAATTAAACCATTAGGCCTTCGTTTAAAAGATGATTTAGATAAGCTTAAAATTAATCCAGACAGTATCCTTCAAAAGGACGATGAATTTGTTCCACCTTGGACTTATAATTCTCCGGAAATAAATATTAACCTTTCAAATATAAAAAAGCATCAAATTTACCTGAATATTTCAAAGAGAATTTTCTAGCAATTAAGGAAGAACATGAACTCAAGATTTTATACATATTTATACGGACGGTTCAAAAGAAGGTTGCAAAGTAGGTGCAGCTGTGTTTGAAAATAATTTTACATCTAGTATGAGGTTACCAGATAATGCATCAATTTTTACTGCTGAAGCAAAAGCTATCGATTTAGCACTGTCATATATAGCAGAGCATACCAACGATAAATTTGTAATATTTTCTGACTCGCTTTCTGTTTTAATATCCGTTAAAAATAAAAAAATCTGACAATATCATGGTAAAGAAACTTCTTTTACGATTTCATGATATACTAAAAACAAAATATGTTAAATTATATTGGATTCCAAGCCATGTAGGAATACGAGGAAATGAAAAAGTAGATGCTTTAGCTAAACAATCATTAAATTTTCAAAAAAACTGACTTATTGTTACCTGCTTGTGATTTTAGAGCGGCTATAAATAAACTCGTATCATCTGAATGGAAAGCAAATTGGGACAATGCAGTTTTTAATAAACTTTACGATATAAACCCATCTCTTGATATGACACCATCTCTATCTCTGTCAAACCGCCGTGATCAAACAGTTCTTCGTCGATGCCGAATTGGACACAGTAAAATTACCCACTCCTATCTCCTCACAAATGACAATGCCCCTTTCTGTGTAGGTTGTAACGAAAATTTTACTGTCAAGCATTTTCTTCTTGAATGTCATGATTTTTCACAGGCCCGTAATAGATTTTATTCTGTAAATTCACTCATTTCTATTGTCATTTACAATGTTTTATATAATATTTTTTATCCTATTATAGCATTCGGCACGATATGGCCGTTATGTGTTGACGTGCCGTAAAAATCCAACCAAAACGAACAAAACTTCAAAAATGATTTGTAAGGATAATACGCGTACACGTACTTGATATATATATATATATATATATATATATATATATATATATATATATATATATATATATATATTATTATATTCAAGAGAACAAAAAGGTATTTCTGTCGGGGTTCAGAATCCAGTTGCCTATAGAATATTTCTTGCAGTATCAGTATAATTTTAATTTTAATTGTAATCGTATGTGTGGATATTATATGAAGCAGACAAGCACTATTACTTCTACTTCAAATCAAAATCAATTTTCTTTACATTTTTTTTTCTTTTTATAACTCATTTTGTTTACTCACTAAAGAACAGATCACTAAAACACCTTTTCCGTGACAAATAATTCAAACAACATCATTTACGGACCATATTTCACATACTTAATTCAAGAATTATTTTGATACCGAAAAATCAATCTTATCGTGTGTTTCAATGTATTAATTTGGTTGCTGTGCATTAAAGACTTATTATACTGCAGAAAGGGTAAAACGAATCAAAATAACAGTCCATACGGTCCTCGTCATACAAAACAAGAGAGTGACTGTGATAACATAATATTTTTGATCATTCAATTTTGAAATGGAGAAACACGTTCTCTCTATCCGTAAGTATTTTAACACAATTTGAAAGGAACTGAATATGCTTGTTTGGAATAACATAATTTTGCATGTTAATTTGTAGCTTGAAATAACACCAAATGAACAGTAAATAAAAATAATAACTTCATACGGGTTAATACTTGTATAACCACAATCAAGACTTTATGTAGGTTTGAAGAGCTTTATTTTGGGTCAAAATGAAACAAGCAACAAACTCAGTTTTTATTAAAATGATCGATGTATATAACGATTACACGATTCAACCATACAGCTATCAATTATAAGTAAGTATGATTTAAGTTTAGAAGAGTAATTTTCCGAAAAAGACAAAATTGTATTAAATTTAGCTATTATTGTTAACACCTAAACACGTTGTTCTGTTTTTGACATGCTACAAGTGAGTTAAAGTAAAAACAGTATTTTATTTTCTAAAAGTAAATATAGTTTATAATCATGCATTCGTACTATCTACTTCCATATTGCAATTGATTTTTTTAGCATTGTTATAATTTAAAGATTGTTTCTCAAATATATATTTTAGGGGGGTGGGGGTAGAGTTGTGCGTGGTGTTGTTTCTCGTTTATTTATATTTTATTTTGTTTGTTTTTTTCTTTCACTTTTTTGTGTTTTCCACTGGATTTTGTGAATGCTTAGTTATATATTATATTATATTATTAAAAGGACTTTAAGCGTGTTATCACATATAATGCATAAGAAATGTTTGATTTAGCATATTAAATTATTAGATGCCTTACGATACCTTTTAAACGTTACTTTGCTTATAAGATGTTATTTTTAATAAAACATTTGCAAATCAGAAGTTATTGGCAGCTGCTTGAATTACATAAAAAACATTGTTATTTAACAATTCTGAACGGGTTCCTAACCGATGACGATATAAATAAAATTAAATGTCTCAGATAAATTGAGTTGCCAAAGATTAGGGTAGCCTTACAATTTATTCTAAATCTGTATTAAGTAATGTTTCTACTCCTATATTATTGAGGTTAATTAAATTTATCGCCAGACAACGACTTGTTTTAATAACTCTCTACTTTGAAAAAAAAATGTATTTTCTAGTCAACCTTTCGAAATTCAATACTCAAATATGTCTGAAAATAATAGTATCGGTCTTAAATTTGTATGATTATGCACTTTTTAGAAAGCAATGTTAGCGCTGCTATATTATTTGTTTGCATCTACTTAGAAATTTCGCATGCGTTTGCCAACAAATGTAGATCCTAGTTAGTTTGATTTTTGATCCATGATTACAACCTGACTTGTGCAATGAATATCACAAAACAGAAGTTTAGCAGACGATACAATTATAATTATTACCATCATACCTCGTGACAGCTGAACGTAAACAACAATCAAGAGTATTTTTAATATTTCCTAGAAAATGCAGTGCGCTGAATAAAATGTGCGCATTAAGTTGATTAATGGTCTCTAACTTCTTTGATATATCAAGTAAGGATTGTTTTTTAAGTATTAAACATATTAGTTTTAATTTTGATCAGTAGAAGACACCATTGATTTTAAAAAAAAGTGTGCATGTATGTTAGATTAGTTTTAAAGCAATATTTCTATTTTAATCGTTGTTTATGTGAATTTAACGTGATCTGTTGTTGACACTTTTCATTTATCAAGGTTCTTTTTAAAGCACATTGACTTAACAAGTGTAAGTGGTCTCTTTAAAGAGTATAGATTTGGATATATTTATTGGCGGTCGCAATGTTAGTAAAAGTCGATTTACACAAAACAGTATATACAGAAAATGTTCGAAGAGAACTTGGGCACTAAAGAAAACATCATGTTATACTTGTGATCGGAAAAGAAATACAAAACCATAAACGGAAGGAGGCATACGATGTTAGATAGTGTTTGATAATGTCTACATTATGCAACAACAATGCGTCCTTGCATATCACAAACTTGTCAATGTTTTCCAAATAATATATTTGTGTACTGCAATAAAACAGCATTAACTGTTTATTTGTATTTTTTATTTCACAGCTCTGTCGTTTATTTATCATAATGTGCTGGTTAATTGGAATAGCGATTATGAATTTCTTAACACAGCATATCGTTGAAATATCCATGACAATATATAAGTAAGAAAAACGTTTCAGTAGACACTTGTAGAATGTACAACTATGTGGAATGATTATTTATCACATTTTTGTTTTGCAAAACAAATACGGTGATACATTGGTCTCACAGAAATTGCAAATTAATATTTCAAATTGGTAATACATGTGCTCATAGCATAGCGTAACATATACCTCAAATCAACCACCCTCAAACAAATAACGAAATATTTATGTTTTTCTACAAGTGAAATGTAACCGGTAATTATTTTATCGAAATATGGTGGTAATATAGATGAAAGATAAATTAAATTATGCTATGATACTTCGACTCACGTAATTTTGTAAATAATATTTAGTAAAAAAAGTAGTTAAATCTTCACTTAAAGTAATGTTTCTGGTAAGACAATGTACACAGTTTCAAAAACCACTGCAGAATTCCTCTGTCAGGCTGTCAACCAATTCCAATATTCCTATAAAACTCTTATATTTTGGGTCTGAATCCTATATTTTAAAAAACCTATTTTTCCTATATTCTCCTATATTTTGAAATTAATATTTTTCCTATATTTTTTTTGAAAATATATTGCCGAGGAATTCAAAGAGATTTAAATTTTGGTACTGCTTTTGGCCTTTTGTATTTTACAGGTAAGAGAATGTGAATGCCTGCATCAGCATCACATTACTATGCTCAAGGCTGCTGTGCTCCACATAGCCATCTGCATGGTCACCATGAAAAGCAGTGCATCAGTATGTCACATTTATTTCAGGTGACCATTCAGACGATGGTCTTGCACTGCTGTAACTTTCTGCTGATGCTGTGGTTCAAAGCTAATGCAGGCTGTCCAGCATCCCCAAAATTCCTAAAAAAGTGAAAAATTCGAAGGGAATTCGTAAAAATGCCCTATTTTTTCAATGAAATTCCTAATTATTTTTATCTTTTGTACTAAACATACTTATAACTTGTAACCCTGTAAACATAACTCAAAGTCGACCATGTTTTGAACATTGTCAAAAATGATTTGGCCATGATTTGCCAACTCAAAACTGATGACATTGAAAAGGTTTCATTTCAACTTAAAGTTACTTTGACTATATTTCTTTGACTATGTCAGTAACATTGCTCATTCATAATCAAAGCAGTTGTTGATAATCATATTGACAGTTAACAGCAAAAACAATACCATATCATGGTCCTGAAACTTGAATCATAACCATAAGAGTCCACTTATTCTGGAATATTTTGACACTGTTTTGCCAACTCCAGATATCTTGAATTTTATGTTCGTTCATTTTATCCAAATTTATGAAGTGGTCCATTTGGATCATATCATATTTGAAAAAGATCATTATGAAGCTGTTGTAACACAATCTTTATTAAAAACATGTATAAATAGTTGTCAAAAATTAATGTACAATTTGTTTACTCACAACTCTTTTATTTAAATCTGCATAATATCAAAACAACATTGTAAAGTACTGAATGGGTTAACATAGACTTTGAAAAACTAATTAATTCTTTCCCTCATACTTATTTATTCTTTTCGTATCTTTGCAGGAGAATTTGCTTATTTTGCCACAAAGTTATCAATTTCATTCAGCTCTTGTTCTTTCATTCATATGGTGCAATTTAGGAAAGGCAGACTCATATAATTAATCACACTCAAAATAATTTGGCAGTTCAGTAATATGAAGCTTATTTCCAATTACAATGTACACATATTTTGCAATTATATGATCCAGATAAACTGCAATTGAAAGGTCTGTGTGATTAACTGTTTTGATGTGCAATTCTTTGTGTTGAATATAGATGTTTCCCATTTATTCAAATGACTGTACTAAGGAAAATGCCTTTTTACTTTTTACCTACTTTTACAAAAAAATTCATTTGTCCATAATTATGATTCAAACGCTGCATTGTGCACGAATTTCACTGTAAAAGAATTTCTTTTAGACACTTGTGGTTATAACAGTCCCAAATCATAGGTAGAACATGTTCTTTTTTGACATGTTCAGCCATTTAAAAAATATAGTTTGAACATTATTTGACTATGACCATTTCCGCAGGGGAGGCAGTTGATCAGTGAGTCCACACTGGTAGCACCTTTGCTCTATTACTTAATTATAGTATTATTTGTGAGATACTTTTGTGTCAAATATGCAAAGGTTAGCCCACATCGTGTTCTTTTGGGAACTTAGTTTATTTAGTCATAAAATTGCCAATTTTAGCCCTAGAATTTTTATTACGTACCCTAAGTTTCAAATGTTAGCCCTAAAATTTCTGAAATATTACTGTAAAATTCGCCCTAATTTTATGTCGGAAGGTGCTGGACAGCCTGCTAATGGTTTCCTTCACTTATAGGGTAGACATTTTATTATGGAAACAGCATGTGTAAAAGTAAGAATAATTTACATTTATATAAGCATTGGTATGTTAAACAATTTAAGTTGAAAACTCCTATTTTTTTTTGCCTTAAATGGTCCAAAAACTCCTATATTTCCTGCTAAAATATTCCTATTTTCCTCCTTTATTTTGAGTAAGACCTGGTTGACAGCCTGCTCTGTTCTAACTCCAGTTTCATATCATTTGTATTATTTAGGAAAAAAACAAGGTCGATGACCGAAAATAGGAGTTGCTTGACGTTAAACAAACAATATAAATTGCTTTCGCTCGAAAGCTTTCTAATGTCAAAGGAAGTCATGGCGTATAAGTGACAATGCAATTCCTATCTGTCACTGTGACACAACATTACTGATGAATGCACACAAGGCATAAGGGTTTTTGATGTAGAAATAAATTGAATTTTTAAATCATTTGACATTACAGTAGAGTTCTGAACTGTTATGATACAGAATACATTGTAATTGTATAAACATGGCTGGTTTCTTTACTGAAATAAAAATCAATTATATTCTTTAATCTTTATGCTTATATAGTTTCACTAAGATTCATTCATTCCGTACCATGTAAATAATCAAATGGCAATAAAAAACAAGAACACATCGCATTTCAAATCGTACATAACTGCAATTAAGAAAAGATCATTTTAAATCAAAAATAAGCTTATTTTGATTCCGAAATAAGAATTGAGAAGAGTTCCGTGTCTTTTCTTGATATTTCAGCTTTTTATAGGCAAAAACGTTCATGAAATTCAATGAGTTTTATAAAAAAAATTTGATACTAACGGAATTTTATCAAATGACATACTTCATAAGCGGAAATGACAACTGATTTTGTTTTTCTTTAAAATTTGAAAATCTGCCTAGTACTGATGTAAATGAATGTAAATGTTTAAAAGAAAGTAATGTGTAAGTGACGTTAACTGAAGTCCACTGCAAAGTATAACGACACATTACAACATTTAATAAGAAATATCTGTTGAAAATTTACGATGTCTGAATACACAAAGTTAATTTATTATAATAAAGCATACATAATATGAAATATCTTAGATATATCTGAAAACAAACAAAACTAACTGTTGAATTGTATCTAGCTGTTTTATCAGATAAATATTACTAGGCACATATATTGATACTTAGACCTAATACTAAAATATAGTTTTTACGATATGTAATTACCATCGTAGAGATTGATGAACATTTAAGTTTTTGTTTAAAACTATACTAAACATGACAAAAAATATAAATAAATAAATAAATACACTAATAGCAATATGTCACTTAGAAATCTTACAATAACATATGTTTTATTAGATTTATTTGTCTATCATCGGATTCTTCTGCTTAACATTTTCACAGTTGCCTTATATCAACTAAATCCCACTAAAAGGTCACTTGTAAATAAGTATCGTACATGTATCAAGTACTTTGTAAAGGGGTTTAATTAATGTAATCACAGCAGTTTTCTCTAAATAAGTATCGAAATAAGAATGACGACTGCCTGTCTTCTTTAAAACTGATTACAAAATAATATAAATTAAAATGTATCTTGTAAGAAATACTCTGAAACAGGCTTCATTACATGAATCATTAAATGTTTTTCTGCAAAATATACCTTGTAAGAAATACTCCGAAACATGCTATATTACCTAATTAACTATTAACTATTGTTTTTTTTCTGCAAATTATTACACAATTTTAGTTTAAGGTTTTGTATTTAAAATACTATGTATTCTAAATACTATGTAAGTGCGCATTTAACTAACACACATTTGCATAGAGGAAAATTGATAAGTATGAGACACCAATTTCGTAAAATACTCACAATTACTAGTTTATTGTAACAGTAGTTTAAAATAATATCTGATGAGATTTGAAAACAAATTACAAAAATTGTTACGCCTTATTTCAAACATTATCAAATAAAACCTTTTTCGTAACCAATTTATCCATCATCAGTTTGTTTTAATTTTAATTGTCATTCTGATTACTATATTTAGAAGTTCTAGCTATAATATTACTTTATAATTATTGTTATGTCACTTGTTTTGTTTCTACGTCTGTCTAAAGAAACATTACATAAATTGATTTGTAGTGTGTCAGCTACAAATCATCTGACATAAGAACATCTTTTTACTTTCAGGAAGTCTATTAGCAAATCCAATAAAAGTTATGACATTTACTTTTCGTGACAAATACCAGTTTAATACTTACAATTGGATAGTCCCTACGGACTTTCAACTAAAAACTATACAATAAAATTAGATCTTTAAATTAAATGTCTTTTGCAATTTACAAGTCTACATTCATAGTGGAATTAATAGATATGTCCCTACGTTCGGATTAAATATGAATGACAATAGATTAAAAATAAAACATTGACACGTGATCTTTTGTAAACGAATACATGTGATGAAATTATTATTTCAATCGACTAATCTTTTTATGTATTTTTTTCTTTATTGAAAATGAATTTCAGGTTTAAATTTACTGGCATTTCAATACCATAAATCCTATACACTATTCTTAATTTGAACGAATGTTAAATAAATTAATCGCTTCTGATGTTTCTTTTTTTACTGAAAGCTTGTGAATGCTTTGTAAAGGGTATTACAAAGTTCAGAAGCCTTTTCAAGCGCTCTCTCATCTTGTCCGAATACCGAAGATTAAAAGTTGTAATGTTTGCCGTATTATCCTTAATTTAGAATTTGTTGTAAAGCAAATCTATAAATAAATATGGTTGTAAGCATGAACAGAAACTATTGTATGAGTTTAGTATCGGAGCAAATTCATACACATCTGATAAATTATAAAATTTCGTTTTGATATAATATAGGAAGACCCCGCGAGATAACGACTGCCCCCATACTTCTTTGCCTAATGTTTCGGACATGGCAAAGTTATTAGACAAATCGATGAAAAAGCATTTGATCCAAATACAAACTCATTTATTTACCCTATTTTACCATACTTCTCGTGCCACGTATCTTTTAAGAAAGAAAAACATATAATCATTAAAAGTGACAATATAAATTTTAAATCGAGCAACTGACGCTTAGAGAAAACATTCCAACATAAAACAATCTTGTTTTGTACATTCATTACATTTCAGACTTTACTCTTCAATAAGTTAATTCTAGGCAACATTGAGCTGTGATATAATTTTACAACACTGAACGTTTCGTATTGGCAATTGACCTATAAAAATCAACAATTGGCAAAAAGTAGATGTCAATGAACCTTTATAACATGAACGAATTTCTTACAAGATATTCTCAACCTGTGCAGAAAAAAAATCAACAATCATGTACTTTAAATTCTACCACGTTCTTATTTGGGACGTTATTATAAAACACCATATTATTGTTAGCGATCTAGATATAACTCAAAACATTTCGAGATCCGTGTTGACTGTTTTATTATATCTCTTTTTTAAATAAGAATTTGTTATTTCAAGATATACCCAAATAAATGTCTTATTAATAATTCTTATGTTTTATTGGATTTACGATTTTATACAATACTAATCCGATTATGCATGAATATTTTTCTGACATCTCCAAAGTTTAAAAGAATTTAGAATCAGGTCCCTTTTTATCCCTTTTTAAATAAATGAACGATAAAACGAAGTCTCGTTTTACTTCATTTAACGGAATTTAAAAGAAGAAATACGCGAGACACACAAATGATAAAAAAAAACAACAAAAACACAAGCCAATAGTACATGTAAGAGTACATTGAAAAATTAAAATAGTTTCACTCTGTTGTCATGATTCTAATAAATTGTATCATGTGCGATGGGTGAGTAATGAATTTCTCATGAGACTAACGAAAATAAATACCAGGTCCTGCACATATCATTTAAGATATAACTGCAACAGATTATTCAAGAAAGAGAGAGATGCGGTTAGTTTTCTTTAATATCTCACAAAAGGTTTTCATGTGTGTGTTTTGTTTGTTGCTGCTCTTTCATTACTGTGAACATCGGCTAAATTAAAAGACTTAAAATTGAATAATGAGAAAGAAGTAAGCTCTATTCCTTTGTACCAAAACATTTTGATGCAAATTGTTACATTTTCTATATCCATATTTGAATTGAGTGAACTGAATCATAACATACACAAATAATAATAATTGAATTCGGAGGCTTTTTTATTTGCATTTATAGACGCTCAATTATGTTTCAATTTATTTCGTTACATCAGTATAATTAGATTTGCCGTATTTAATTGAGAATATGTGATTTGAAATTCAAAATAAAATTGATTATGTTTTCAAGATATCAATTAGAGAACTTTGCAAGAGAAGATAAACAACTAGGTTAACACTC
This sequence comes from Ruditapes philippinarum, assembly GCF_026571515.1. Classification (NCBI taxonomy): domain Eukaryota; kingdom Metazoa; phylum Mollusca; class Bivalvia; order Venerida; family Veneridae; genus Ruditapes; species Ruditapes philippinarum. The sequence goes on along the minus strand of NW_026861417.1, from coordinate 4,191 downwards.
CCAATATTCTAAACAAAAAACTTATTTCAATAGACAACGATGCCTAATTGTCTTAACCTTAATACTTTCAACAGAAAATGGTAATACCTTATTCCAACAAATAATTTTATTTCTACTTTGAATGACGGATCATTCAATAATTGATATATGTAAACGTCAAATAGAAAATTCTTTAAGCATGCATACGGAGAAATACGATTATTGAGTTAGATTTTTTGAGTAAGCTTGACTTTGAGCATTTTATTAATTTAATCTGATTCAAACCACTTTTTGTAAAACAGTAACACATGATGGTATTTTTTTAAATTAAATATAAGTAACTGCCATATCAAATTGCAGATATTTGCCACAATAGCCCTGATGCAGGTAAACATCGTTGAAACAAAAAGACAGTGTTTTGAAATATAGTGATAACTAACATATGTTAGATACAGTATATAGTATCATGAGAGAAAAGGGACAAGTTTGATGTCTTAATAAATCTGAAAGTGACGCTGATTGTAATTAAGTTATGATGGAAAAATAAGATTAACATTGCCTCAAGTGAACCCGAAGAAACAAACTTTTTAGTTTCGTGTTTGATGTTCGGATGGGCTATTTCGGGTACACGCTGCACAACTGTGATGATGATCAACACATCATTCAAACAACTTATTCTAATGCTCCTTGTGTGTCAACTAAATATTAATTTTCATATTTGTTAATCATCAGTACTGAAATGCCGACCCTTCCACCATTACAGGTAATCAACACTATCAACAACAGAAAAATAACAAAAAAAACTGAGAAATAAAATATAGGTTTTGAAAGAATAAATGAAGCAAACGTTACCATTTAGAAGTGGTGTTCGCCGAAAACGACATAGAAATATTTGCATCATGACAAAATGTGTAATTATCTTGACAAATATAAAGCCATTAGTTACGACAGCTACTTTTGACTTGTCAATACCAGGCGTCAGGTCTTACTTGTAAATATACCAAATTCTGCCACTAGGTATATATAGGGCAGTGATACGAACTCAGAATCAAAGTAAGACGCATGTTTTTAATAGTATGTACTCATTATCAGAAAATTACTTAATACTAGAATAGACGCAGGAAACCTCAACTTCCTAAAAGATACATAGGACTAGTGGTTGACATTTATCACTATCACTATAAATCTATGAAACGATTAATTGATTACCCAAGAGGCATTAAAAGCAGGCAACGTTTTTCTTATCATACAAAGGGCTAATATCAAGAATGTCACCTTTGTTTGATTACATTATTAATTTACCACTATCTCATGTATTTCACATACCACATTCTATATAAATACAACATCACTACTAATTTCCTCTAAAATGAGACGTCTGTCGTTTTAAAAAACTTTTGTAACGACATCTACGATAATTCCACCTTGCTATTTTCGTTCAGTTGAAGCGATTCTTACTCGAAACACTTTCATCCCCGCTTCCCAATCTGTCTTGACATCAAACGCAAGTTTCCTTGAACGATGTTTGGTTACATTAGTTTTGAAAATAAAAGCCGTTGCAACACAACTTGTACGAATCTTCCTGACTTTAACCGTCGTTTACAAGTTGTTAATTTCAATATTTGTTTGTTTCTCAAAACATCAAGTCATCAAACTGATATGACTGCTTATGATAATTTAATAGCGTAGTCTAGCAACCTTTCAGACAGCCCTTTAATGTCCTTATAGTGATTGAAAAATGATAACAATATCAAATATTGAAGCAAACTCTTTAATCTGAATTTAAATTTTTTTTTCCTAATGTAATTAATTTCGTTTGTTACACAAACATCGTTAATTGTATAGCATATATATATGTAGATAATTAGTTAAATATTAAACCCGGGTCGCTTTAATGCACTGGGTATCATATATATTCTGTATTGATATTGTACAGTTGGAAGTTGACATTAACAAACAATAGATAATGCATGCCTTTGTAGTTTAATTCCCTTGTGGACACAAGACCAATTTATCTCTTATGCAATATAATATCCACGGAAAACCATGCACCGTTTTGCGAGAATACTTCCAAGTTAGGAAATTTACTTCTAAAATGATGGTCTTGTTGTATATTATTTCTAAAATACAGGCACATAAGACATCGAATCTAAGACAATTAAACAAGTAAACATACAACAAGCGCAACAATTACAACATGTAAAAACATATATGCAACGCTGGAACTTTCAACAGAAAGTCTTACTTGTTTGAAATTATAATTTTATATTTGGGGTTCTTATCTTTTTTCCGTTACTTCAGTTAAAATGCTGTGACCACATCTATGTAGACCTGTCGTGCTTTAATGTCATTTCATTAGCGACTGACCGACTTTTCGTAGACATAAGTGCCATATAGACGAAGTCAAGAAGCGAATTACATTAGAAAAAATGAAACCATATGAGTTATCTACGGTGTCCTTATCGTGCCATTTAGAATGTCGTCCGTCGCGTCTAAGGGTAGACACACGACAATGCGAAGTGACATCGCGACAATGCGAAGCGACGCTCGACAACGCGAAGCGATATGCGACAATGCGAAGCGACGCTCGACAGTGTCAAACGATATGTCGCACTGTCGCCTAGAAATGTCGCGGTAAAAAAGGGCGACATTAAAGAAATGTCGCTTCGCGTTGTCGAGAGTCGCTTCGCATTGTCGAGCGTCGCTTCGCGTTGTCGCGATGTCACTTCGCGTTGTCGCGATGTCACTTCGCGTTGTCGCATTGTCACTTCGCATTGTCGAGTGTCGAGGTTGGTAGAAGTGCATACCACGACACTCGACAATGCGAAACGACAACGCGACAATGCGATACGACGCTCGACAATGCGAAGTAACACTCGACATCGCGAAGCGACATTTTTAAAATGTCGAGTAAATGTCGCGTTATTTTTATGATTTTTACACCGCGACGCTCAACATTGCGAAGCGACACTCGACAATGCGAAGCGACACTCGACAACGCAAAGCGATACTCGACAACGCGAAGCGAACACTCGACAATGCGAAGCGACATTTGGAATAATATCGTATCGCATTGTCGTGCGTCTACCGGTGCTTGGCAGAATTTACTAACTCACCGACAAACGGTGCGATCATGGAAGGGGTCGCACTAAACTGCTGACGAATTAGCTGACGATATAGAATATATAGGAAACTGCTGACCAGTTAAACAAAGAAGGATTATCGAAAAACTGCTGACCAGTTAGATAAAGAAGGGAAAACAATGAAGGTCTCAAATTGCCCGTTGGTGATATTACAGGCGAGGTCGAGAAATACTTGATAAAATGTTTTTTCAAGATGTCAATATTACAAATGATACATATTAATTATAAAAAATTCAATTGATATATACTGTATATTCCTCAATTTCTTTTGATATAATATTTTATTTTAAGTACCTTAATGAATTTTCTTCTATGTGTTATATATTGGTTAAAATTTAAAAATGTAGTCAAAATATGATGTACGAAAAAATCATAATTTGTTTCAAGTATGTATAAAACTATGCATCATAGGTTAAAATATATGCATTACATATACGTAATGTATATTTTAACAAAATATAATTATTATGTCGTATTTAGTGCAAATATGAAATAAAAGTGATTTCTGTTTCCTTATTTGTTGTTCGTATAATTGTATAAGTAATATTGAACAAAAATTAATAATGTGCTAATTGTTATAGTTAATAAGCTTTTATTACATTAAAACAACATGTTTCCACAGATATCCATTAAACTGATAATTTATCGAGATCGATATGCCCCAAGGTCATATTAAAATCGATTTCACACGCGACGTGTCATTCTTGATTTATCTATGACAAAAATACAATAAACAGTCAAAAATATGTTATTAAAATGCTGACCATATTGTATAATCTGCTAAAAAGTTAGATATATAGAGAAAAAATATATTTAAATGCTACGAAATTGTTACTCATTATGCAAATTTAATATATTTTTATAAAATAATGTCGACATTTAAATTAAGTAAAAAACACTGCTGACCAATTTAATGTTAATTCAAATTGATTTAAGCCGTAAAACTCTCTTATTTTATATGGTCAGCAATTTAACGCTCTTTACATTCAGGCGAGAAAATGCTGACCAGTTAAACATATAGTAGAATCTGCTGACCAGTTAGATATATAGGGAACTGCTGACCAATTTA